>NC_067403.1:168649420-168661920 GCF_016432865.1 Antechinus flavipes | reverse complement strand
TTTTTCTTACCAGAAAGACTGAATGAAAAAGAGATGGCAGAAGCTAAGATAGACAGTATATAGAAACAATGAATAGACTTTGAGAAATAGTGGAGAATAGAAGGATGTGGAGTATCATGATCCATGGGATCCCCAAAAGTTGGATATGACTAAACAACAATAACTATATATATATATATATATATATATATATACATACACACACATATAAGCACATGTATAATATACATACATATGTATGCACATACCTACATACACACACATATATGTGTGTATATGAATGTATATAAGTAATGTTGCAGGATCCAAATTCAAACTCAAGAGTTCTTTCTACCACTATATCACATTAATACATACATTGTGTCTTCCCAGGGGAATGTAAACTCCTTGAAAGTAGACTGTCTCATTGGTTTCTTCTTATTCCCAAGCAATCAATCAACATTTATTAAGCATCTCTGTATGACAGGTACACACTAAACACTAGACATACAAGAAAAGGCAAAAGATAGTTCTTGCTTTCGAAGAGCTTACAATCCTGGCACAACAACTGCCCCATTTTCATTTGGTACAGATCAGTAATTTCATGGTTAAGGAATGATGGAGGTATGACAGCAGCAAGGTGTACAGGAGTGGCTGCTGGATGTTATGGGAGCCACCTGCCAGTGGCTGCTGGGAATCTAACTCAGACCAGCAGAATGGATCCCTTCATGTGAGAGGATGATGATGATACAAGGAGCCTGAGAAGCAGTTGCGTTCTCTGACCTCTCTCCTCTTCCCTCTGCTTCCAATTTATTTCATTCCCAATCCACAAGCAACATCTGTGTCAGTAAAGGCTGATTTGCAACTCCTCCAGGATTGTTATGATTCACATCTGTGGGGGCTTTTGAAGAACCAACCTGCCCCTCCACACTTAGGCGTGGTTCTAAACAGCAAGAACGTTCCAATATCATCACAGGTGAATTGTGAGAGACAGAGCCGATCAGCAACAAGATAGAAGTAGCCTTTACAGCTAGCTTTAAGAACTTAGGTCTGAAAATTATTCTGTACCAATATTGCCCTTCATCTCAGATCTTGAGGTTCCTGGGGAATTTTTCTCTTTTTCTTACCAGCAGAGGAGTTTATGGATTATTGAACTCATTCTTACATACAGGCTAAGAAGGGAAAGGAATAAGCTTTTATTTTAAGCACCTACCAGGTGCTTTACAAATATGATTCTCATAACAACATTGAGAAGTGGGTTCTATTATTATCTTTATTTTATAGTTGGGGAAACTGAAGCCTTGGGAATAAATAAGTGAAAGAGTGTTTCTTTTGCTTGACTGCTTACCTGTCCTAATTAATTAATTAATCAATAATTAAGTAATTGGGGTGAGTGGGTAGGATCTAACTCCTTTCATTAATGCAAATCAGGAATCTAAAACTGATATCCTTCCAGAATGCCTGGAGTGTTAAGAAGGAAGCAACATGGTATAGTGCTCAAAGTGAAACCCTTTGGTTCACCTGCTAATTTCCTCACTTATAAAAACAAGTGTTGGTCTAGATTATGTGTAAATTTCTTTCTAGCTCTAAATCTTATAATCTTGGCCCATAGTCATATAGCTAATGTGTCTCAAAGGCAGGCCTCAGACCCAAATCTTGCTGACTTCAAGACAGCCCTTTATCCATTATATTCCATTGCCTCTTGCTTACCCATAAAAGGCATTTAATAAATATTTATTGGATTGCTTTGAATTGACTATCTAAAATCTCTTTCAGCTACAAAATTCTATTATTCTAAGACCACAATGGGTTACTCTTTTATTTATTCCCTGGGCCTCAGTTTCCCCAACTATAAAATAAAGATAATAATAGAACCCACTTCCCAATGTTGTTGTGAGGATCATATTTGTAAAGCACCTGGTAGGTGCTTAAAATAAAAGCTTATTCCTTTCCCTTCCTAGCCTGTATGTAAAAATGAGTTCAATAATCTATATTCTTCTATTCCCATTAAAGACAGTTAAGAACAAATTAATCCCTTGGTGCTTCTAGTCTATGAAAATTTTAGGTTTCAATATTATCATTTTCACATGGAATTTTAAACAACTCTATCACATCCATTCAAGGACCTTGATCTTGGTCCTTCCTTTGAGCAAGGAAAATGGAACAAAATAATTTCCCAAGTTCTTTCAGTCCTAATGACCAAAAAACTTGGTATATGATTGGTCTTGTCCTTGAGGAATTTGGTACAATATTTTAGACAATTCTAAATATATAGTAAACTCTTATTATGAAGATGTAGTAACACCTACATTTTATGCCCTCTAAAAAGTTTGCATCCTAAATAATCCTGAAAGTGAGACTTCAGTTTAGGATACTTTTCTTAGGGGTACAAGTTAACCTTTAATAAATGCTTATTGGTTGAGTGATTTCTCAAAGAATATTCAGTACTCACCTCTAAGTTAAAAATAAAACTGCATCAGTGATTATCCCCTGCTAAGAGCTACAACCTGGTGCACAGCCTGATCCTACCCTGCTTACCTCCCACGTCTTCCTGAGCTTAAGAGGTCTATGTTTCTACAGGACTGACTAAAGCAACGTCATCAAAAGAAAGTAATATTTCAAATCTAACAGGCAGTTACACCTTGACTTGGGATGATTGACCAACCTTGGAAAGGATAGAAGAGGTTGTGGGAAAGTGTGATGTAACTGGGGACCAGTATGATTATCTATATATTACATATATTATTTACATATTTTACATATTTAATGTAATTATTTATTTAATATATGTATATATCTATTGCAAGTACAAATACATATTTACATATTTATAACAAGTACAATAAAAAATACCAAAGAGATATATCACTTAATCTAGGGAAGGAAAGGGAAAGGATGCAACCATTTAGTTAACCTTTTATGCTGGTTGTCCTATACAACTATAACACCCCGGATGGGACACTCTTAAGGCACTCTGAATTGGCATTCCTGTCAAGTGTACAGACCATTTTCTTTGACTATTTTCAACAATTATAATGACAAAAAGTCCTTTAATTGGCTGCTGAGCTAGAACTCCATGGCTGTGTTCAATGGTCTCCTGCCTAAGAATCTAAGAATCAAATGAAATAATATTTATTTTTATCTTTTGTGTGTTTTTCTATGTTTTCTTTTACAACATGACCAATATGTTAATATGTTTTGCATGATTGCATATGTATAACCTATATCAAGTTGCTTGCTTTTTCAAGGAGTAGGAAGAAATTTTTTTTAAAAAGAATATTAAAAATTGTTTTTATTATGTAATTGAAAAAAATAATTCAAACAAAAAATGAGATAAAATTTGTAAAAGTACTTAACACAGTAGATGCTAAACAAATGCTTATTTTCTTCCTTTCTTGGTAATTTACCAGACCGTGCTTGGTAGAAATGAAATGTGAAATGCCTAATTAATGGCCTTGCAAATACTGTTTATGTTCTAAGGAAGCTTAAGTATAAGCTTCTGAGATGACTGTACTACTGTCAATATTAGATTACTAAAAATTAGATTTTAATCCTCTCTAATGCTGCTGTAATCTTTACAGCTATCATTGCTTCTGCTTGAGAATTAAAGGACCAAATTCTAGGTCCAGTCTCTGTTGTCAAATGGGTAATTCCTTTCCTTCTTTCCTAGTCCTCCTTGAGGTTAAGGGGAAATTATAGACCATAGCAAACAGTGAATCCCCAGGAATATGAAATGAGCTGGAAATGAAGCAACAGGGAACCCCAAGAGTGAGATCTGTCAGGGAGCTCACTCTCTCTTTCTACTCGTACCCCAGTCCTTCAAAAGAGACTTGAAGAATCCTAACTGACTCTATTGCTGGAAAGAGAAGTGATATAGAGGGGAAAGTCACTCTCTTTTTCGGTTCACTGACTTTGCTTGCAGTTCTTCCAGGTCAGAGGCCAACAAGATGATTGCTTTCTAATCCCTAAACCCCTAAATCCTTTAGCCCTGAGCTAGTTCTCAGGAAGGGGCCCCGGCATGGGGAGTGTTCAATCCACCAAATTCTTACTGAATTAGAAAAGAAAACTTCACCAGAGAGAAAACTGTGGGGACCGAGTGTGGATCATAACATAGTATTTTCACTTTTCTTGTGGTTGTTTGCTTGCAATTTTTTTCTTCCTCATTTTTTTCCTTTTTGATCTGATTTTTCTTGTGCAACATGATAATTGTGGAAATATATATATACATATATAAAAGAATTGCACATGTTTAACACATATTGGATTACTTGCCATCTAGGGGAGTGGGTAGGGGGAAGAGAGGGAAAATTTTTGGAACACAAGGTTTTGCAAAGGTGAATGTGGAAATTTTCTATGCATATATTTGAAAATAAAAAGCCTTAATGAAAAAAAAAATTAAAAAATTAACTTATGGCTGAAATGCAAAAAGAAAAGGTAATTGTGGAAATGTATATAGAAGAATTGCACATGTTTAACATATATTGCATTATTTGACATCTAAGGGAGGGGTGTGGGGAAGGGAGGGAGAAAAAATTGCAACACAAGGTTTTACAAGGGTGAATGTTGAAAATTATGTATGCATATGTTTTGAAAATAAAAAAAAGCTTTAATTTAAAAAAAGAAAGAAAAGAAGGGTTCAGATGGTCTACTTTATGCTAAGAAGAAAATATATCCACTATTTTGATCAAAATAGGTTTTTGTAAGTCACTCAAGGCCACTGCCTGTTTATGTTTATTTTGGGCTTTTCCTCCTTGCCAAAGGATAGGACCCTTCCTCAATCAGACAGGATCTGTCCCATCTCCTTGCCATGCAGGCAATCATTCATATGTCATTAT
Source organism: Antechinus flavipes (assembly GCF_016432865.1). NCBI lineage: Eukaryota > Metazoa > Chordata > Mammalia > Dasyuromorphia > Dasyuridae > Antechinus > Antechinus flavipes. Next base: position 168,657,106 of record NC_067403.1, on the reverse strand, counting down.
TTAACTTGGGCAACTGCATTACATAATCTAATCCCAAACTCCTTTCTTCCTCTTGCTCAGTTCCCCAGGACTGAAAACCCAACACAGGACTTAAATTAGTGCTGCATATGCACATGAAGCCCTTCTCTTCCCTAACCTGACTTAACTTCTCCCTGAAGTAGTTAGTTCTCTTATTTCTATAATTCACTGATCAATCAATTGTTCTGAAAAGCTGGATAGGGAAAATCACTGGAACAATCTGCCTGCTAAACCAGAATGTGGTTTTGCTTCTGTTATAAGGGTTACGCAGGTAGGAGAAGACAGGGGATGCGAGTTGGATAAGGAAGGGAAACACTCACACCAGTGAAATCACAAATTTTAGAGTATTTAAATATTATCCTCCATATGACTATACTAGTTGGCCTAGACAAAAAGAGCAGTATTTTTTAAGCTAGGGGAAGTTGTTGGTTGGAGAGGATACTTAGGGAAAACAAAGGAAGACTGGGTCCTCTATCCTTTAAAAAAAAAAAAAAAAGTAAAACTATATTCCATAGTAAAATGTCTGCCTTTCTAACTTTAAGAACATGGCTTCCTGTCCATCCCAAGCACACAGATTTTTTTTTCTTTTTTTCTTCTCTATCTACACCCTGTCCTAAGTATAGAGAGGAAAAAAAAAAAAAAAAAAGGAAAATTAGTGAGTGATCACTTAAGATTCCCAAATTTAATCCCTAAACTTTCCCTTTCCATAGGGAAAACACACACACACACACACACACACACACACACACACACACACACACACACACACACACCCTGTCCCTTAAATATTCTAAAAAGACTAGTTTCAGATAGATAGATGGATACATAGATAGATAGAGTGATAGTTCATCAGCACCACCTAGAGGGTATAGTCATAATTCTTCCTCCATTTCAATGAACTTTAAACATTTTTAATTTTTTTTTCAAATAAAGATCTTCTTTCTATCCCCCCCATCTCCCATTTCTTTCATTTACAAAGCAAGAAAAAACAAACTCCTGTTACAAATGTGCATAGTCAAGCAAAACAAATTTTCCCGCTGAGAGAAAAAGTCTTGATTTGCACTCATCACTTAAGCGTCAGGAAGCAGGCAGTATGTTTTATCATGAGTTCTCTGGAATAATGGCTTATCATTATATTACTCTCAGTTCTTAACTCATTGGAAGTTATTTGTCTTTACAATGCTGTTTTCATTATGTAAATTGTTCTGATTTTGTTCGTTCTACTCTATATCAAAATACACAAGTCTTCCCAGGTTTCTGAAAACTTCATCATCATCCCTTTCGTCACTTCTTACAGTACAATATAGTACAATACAATACAATATACTATAATTTGTTCAGCCATTCCCTAATTTAAGGGCACTCCCTCAATTTTCAATTCTTTGTCACCTCAAAAAAGAACTTTTGTAAAAAAAAATTTTGTGAATATGGTTCCTTTCTTTTTCCTTAATCTCTTTGAGAATATAGACCTGCCAGTGGTAATTTTGTGTCAGTTTTTCTGCATAGTTTCTTAATATTTGGGTCATAATTCCAAACTGTTTTCCAGAATGGCTCTGCCAGTTAGCTCACAGCTCCATCTAGAGTACATTAATGTATCTGTTTTCCCATAATCCCCAAAGGCATTTTAAAAACATACCTTTTCAGTTTAGCAGTATGTTCTTCTTCCAAGCCACAGATAACATTCATTGGCGAAGTGCAATATTTAAAATATAAATATGAAATATTTATAGGACCAAATAAAGAGCCAGCAGCATCGATTGAAGAATGGCTGAATAAATTGTAGTATACAGTTGTGCTAGAATACTATTTTATATTATAAGAAATAATGAAGAGGATGTTTCATTCAAAGATTTGTATGAACTAATACAAAGTGAAGTGAACAAAACAAGAGATCATTATACATAGTAACAGCAATATTGTAGCAATGATCAATTGTGAAAGACTTAGCTACTCTGATCAATACAATAATCCAATATAATTCTGAAGGATTCATGATGAAAAATACAATCTACCTCTAGAGAGAAAACTGTTGAACTGAATGCAAATTGAAATTTCTTTTCACTTTATTTTTCTTTTTTTAAAAAATATTTTATTTTCCCCTAATAGCATGTAAAATAATTTTTAATATTTGTCTTTAAAACTCTGGTTCCAGGTTCTTCCTTTTTTCCTTCCTCACTCTACTCCGACCCTTTGTGAAGGCATATGTGAATACATGCAAAACATTTTCATAAAAGTTATATTGTGAAAGAAAATAATCTCCAAAAAACCCTCAAGAACAATAAAGATTTTTTTAAGTGTATGCTTCAATTTGTATTTAAACACAATCAATTCTTTCTCTGAATATGGATAGCATTTTCCATCACACATCCTTCAGAATAGTCTTGGATCATTGTATTGCTGAGAATAGCAAAGTCATTCACAAATGATCATCCCACAATATTTCTATTACTCAGTACACAGTACATTTCATTTTGCATGAGCTCATAGAGAACTTTCCAGGTTTTTCTGAGAGCATCCTGCTCATCATTTCTTATAAAAAAATAGTACTCCATCATAATCTCATACCACACTTTGTTCAGCCATTCCCCCAAAATGATATCTCCTCACTTTCCAATTCTTTGCCCCAGAAAAGAACTGCTATAAATATTTTTGTACATATAGATAGCCCTTTCATTTTTCAAAAAATCTCTTTTGGGATACATGACTAATAGTGACATTGTTAGTTCAAAAATCTATGCACAATTTTATATCTCTTTGGTCATTTCACTATATTTTTCTTGCTTCTTTGGCAACATAGTTAATATGGAAATAAGTTTTGCATGATTTTTCATGAGTAATTTATTTTATATTTCTTGTCTTCTTAATAAGTAGGGGTTCCTTAGAAGAAGGGAAAGAATTAGAAACTCAAAATTTGAAAAAAAAAAGCATTAAAAATAAATTTAAAAAATAAAAACATCTAAAAATTTTTAAAGCTGGCTGATTTGTTTAGTCATTTTTATCTACATTCAATACTTAACACACATATCTTCTGTTTCTAGTGTTATATATAATGCAATTAGAATCAGAGGGCTTCCAGGATCCATTTCCCCCTCTTCTCCAGGAACTAGCCTCAATTTTTAAAAAACGGGGGGGGGGGGAGGAATATAGCTTTAAAATATTTAATTTAAGCCACAAATTTGTGGAATTTATCTACAAGACAGTCTTTAACTCATTTTAGCAGACACAAGTAAACAGAAAGCACAGATTCTATAAAAAAGCCTTAGCTCAAAAACTAAAAGCTAAAATATCTGGAGAAATATTCAATTAATACTCTGTGATGTTCACCCACATATCATTATCCTAGGTGAAGAAAATGTTCTTTTGAAGTGCCAAGAGAAGGGAAAGAGCATAGGGGAAGGGGTAGAGTGCATCTTATCAGTCCAAAACTCATGTTTTAGCACTTGTTCCAGTCATTCTGAAAAACCATTTGGAATTATATCTCAGAAGTCGTTAAACTATGCGTGATCTCTGACCCAGTCACACTACATATGCCCAAACTCCAGAGAGATCAAAGACAAAAATATACAAAAGATTTATAGCAGCCCTACTTGTTGTAGGAAGCAAAGGGTGTGGCCTATAAACTGGAGAACAGCTGAACAAATTAAGACCTATGAAAATCAAATATTACCATATCATAAATGAATAAAGATATGATTTGAGAGGAACCTGGGAAGACTTCTATGAAATGATTCCTAGTGAAATATGTGGAACCAGAAGAATGGTTCTACAATAACATTATTGTAAAGACAAAAATTTAGAAAGTCTTAGGAACTCTGATCAACACAATGATAAACCATGATTTCAGAAGACTAATAGTGAAGCATGCTGTCCATCTCCTGAGGAGGAAGAGGAGAAGGAAGAAGTTAAGGAAGAGGAATAAAAGAAAAGAAGGAATAAGAGGAAAGGAAAAAGAATGGAAGAAAAAAAAAGAAAGGAGGAACATTGAAATGTATATTTTTAAAATCCAAAATGAGAACGGAAGGAAATTCATGAGGAAAGCCAAACTTGCAAGATTGATTTGAAAATGATATGTTGAATTTTTATATTATTTCTTTAAAAAGCAAGCTACATAGAATAGAAAGTTGTAGTTTCAGGTAGAATTCTCTCCTTTTTTGTTGTTATTCTATCTTTTATGTTGAAATATTCTTTTTTTGTGATTGTGAAATTCAAGATTCTTTTTTAAAAAGGAAAAAATATTAGAATAAAATCATGTCTTACAGAAAACAAGCTTCTACCCAGAAGAGAAGAATAGATATCTTGAGCAGCAGCCTATTGGTACATATTACTTTGTTTCTGAGAAAACACAAATGAGCAATATTGGACTAAAATAGCTTTTGCAAATTGGTACTTCTTACAAAGAAACATGCTCTCTGAAGCAAAGTGACCGTATTTTATCAGAATTGATCTGCAGCTTGCCCACTGGTTACCATGGTTACATTAGCAGATTTTCAATATAAGCTTAATATAAATGGATCTGATCCCATATTCTCAGTAAAAGAAGATCTCCTTGAAGAACAGAGATAGGAATAGGTGGCCTGACTTTCTATCTGTGTGTATTTGTAAGTGAATGTTTTTAGCATAGTAGTTAGTGAGACCCACTTATAATTAAGCCATTAACTTAGTTTAATAATTAATCTCATTTCCCTCTACAATATTTCATCAACCAAGTCTAAAGGTTCATAATTCCAAATACAGGTTATGAAACTATATTTGATTGAAACAGCCATTTTGTAAATTAATGTATTTTCTAATAGGGTATTGGCTAAATTTCTGCAAACTTTCAGCGCCAAACACTGTACAACAATGTGATTTGGGTGACTTTGTTGTCGCTGCATGGGTTTTGAGACAAATATGTTCATAGTTGATGTGCCACAAAAAAAATTGGACCAGTGGGAACCTCTGACCTCACTCCTAATAAAAACCTTGCCCTGAGCACCAGCTGGTAACTGGTGGATAGGTTCTACCAGTAAGACTCATCATGCTTATCAATTCAATTCAACAAACTTTTATCAGTTATCACCACTGGGCTCAGCTCTGGGGATAGGAAGACTAAAAACAAAAGCACCTCTGACTTCTCCCTGTTTCCTAGATCATGTTTCTTTAAAATAAGTCACACTTGTATTGTTAAATTCACTGACTAACTTACCACTAAATAAATATTCATTGACCTGAAATTTCCAAAGCCTGAGACTGAGGATCAAAAAAAAATCATACAGAAAGATACACAGAAAGATCCTCTGATTCAGATAGCCAGTCAACTAGAATTTATCTGTGCTTACTAAGTGTTGGACACCATGCTGAAAACTGGAGATACAAAGAAAGGCAAAGGACAACTCCCCCTTCTCAAGGAGTTTATAGACTAATGAGAGTGGTCAACATGCAAAAAAAAAAAAAAAACTATGTATAAATAAGATAAATTGGAGCTAATTAATGGAAGGAAAACACTGGAATTAAGAGGGATTGGGGAAAAGACCTCCAGAATATGGTATTTTAGTTGGAATTTAAAAGTAATCAAGAAAGCCAAGAGACAAATATAAAGAGAAAAAATTCTAGGCTCAGGAGAGTTTGGAAAAATACCTAGAGGGTAAAGTCTTGTGGCAAGAATAACAAGAGAATCAATATCTAGATTACAAAGCACTTTGAAGATCAATCTGAGGATTTTATATTTCATCCAGGAGGTGATAAGGAGTCACTGGAGGTTGTTGAATAAGGGAATGACATGATCATATCTGTGTTTTAGGCAGATCACTTTAAGAGATGAGTGGAGAATAGACTGAAATCTAGAGAGATTATATAAAATTATATGAAGGTAAAATCAATATGACTTGGATATGAAAAATAAGAAAGAATGAAGAAATGACAATCACAGCTATATTGTAATCCTGAATGACTGAGATGGTCATGACACTCTTGATAGTAACAGGAAATTCAGAAAAAGGTTTCTTTTCTGAAACTCAGGGAAAATGAGTTTAGTTTTGGATACTGAGTTTACGATATCTATGATACATCAACTTGAGACATCAATAGGTTGTTAGAAATAGGAATCTGAGAAGTTAAGAATAAGGCTAGGGTTGAATAAGTAATAATAATATCATTTATATAGCACTTTAAGTTTCACAAAACACTTCACAAATATTATTTTATTTGATTCTCACAACCCTAGGAAGGAGGTGCTATTATTATCCCCATTTTACAGACAAGACGACTGAGACAAACAGGAGTGACTTGCTCGGAATCACACAGCTAGTAAGCATCCAAGGCAAAACATAAACTCAGTTCTTCCTTAGTCCAGGTCCAGCACTTTATTCCCATTTCAATCTCCACCCTGCCCAAAACCTCCTTACTGAACCTTAGTGAAAATCATCAGCAGAGATGATAATTGAATCCATGGGATTGGATAAGATCAGCAAGTGAAAGATATAGAAGTAAAAAAGAAGAGGATTGAAGACAGAGCCAAGTGGGATAACCACCATTAAAACATACACATTCGCAAGTGTGATATGGATTAAGATTCCAAAAAGGAAATTATGGAATGGCCATTTGGGAAATATAATCTTAAAAGAAAATAGAAGGAAAAAACAAGAAATACGAATAAAGCAGTCAACAGTCTTGCTACTCCAAACTATAACCTCCTACAATCTCAGAGAATGGAGGCTGTGAGTCTTTTTGGCTCTGTTTCCTATGCCTTTTTATCAGACAAGCTCTTAAAAGCTAGTAGAATAGGGAGAATAGGTTTGCTAATTAATTGTCTATGTATTGTCTGGATTTACTTCAATAACCTAGGGAAATGTAAAGGGATGTTAAGAATTTGCAAAGTGATCAAAACTGTAAGTTCCTTGAGGGGAGGGAGTACAAATTTCCTCTCCTCACTCTTCCTTCACTTACCTTATAATCATGGAGAAATCAATTAGCCTCTGAGCTTTATTTTTAGCCTCTATAAAATAAGAATTATAATATCTCTACTACTTAATTATTTAATAGAATAGATGTTATGGTGAGGAACAAATAGGAAAGATCTCAAAATAGCAATATAAAATCTTCATAATGTTCTCTGAAATGAAGTTTTGTATACAGATATGCTGGAGAATTTATAGAAATACATTTAAAATTAGGAGAGGAAAATGTGGTCTGTAACAAGATATTACTAATTCATAAATTGTAGTGGAAGAAGCATTGGTTTATAGTTAAAACATCTGAGTTTGAGACCTGGCACTTTTACTTACTAAGTGTATGACCCTAAACAAGGGTCTTTTTTCTAGCTCAGTTTCCTTGAATGTAAAAATAGGGATTGGAGAATAGATGAGCTCTAAGATTTTTTTTAACTCTAAATATATGACTCTGTGATTCATATTGTTTTTCTTGTTCAGTTATTTCTAGTTATGTCCAACTCTTTGTGACTACATTTGGGGTTTTCTTGGCAATGCTTTGCAGTTTACTTCTCCAGCTTATTTCACAGATGAAGAATTGATGCAAAACATTTTAAAAGTGGTTTACCCAAGCTCACACAGCTAGTGACTGTCCAAAGCGGGATTTGAGCTCAGGAAGATGAATCTTCCTGATTCCAAACCCAATACTTTACCCACTGTGTCACCTAGCTACTCCATGATTCAGATATATTGACCTACTGTG